>NC_087217.1:69971912-70008999 GCF_015104395.2 Macrobrachium nipponense | reverse complement strand
TTAGGAATAGACGAGAAGTAGGAATCCGTCAAGTCTATGTTAAATCCAAATTGAAATTAAATATCTTTTCAAAGCTGACTTGTTTGTCGTAATCGTGCTAGCTGCTAAACCTTTTTCAAATAAGGATCTGAAAAAGGATATAGCTGAATTAACTGTCATGATTTTCCTTAATATCCGATTCTCTCAAGAAAAGTTGCTGAACTTTTTGACAGCAGCATCATACTGCCTCAAAGTCGAATCCCTTTTCTCGGATTCCAAGAAATAGAATCTTCTGAGGGTCTCAATTATCCGCATCTCTTTTTGGCCGCAACTTCATGAAATCCATAAAGTTAGGGTTTTGAGAATCCCTGAGGAAGCGAACACAGCCTTCATTTGTACTGACTGGGAGAGCTTGGGTGGGGACTGGGGATCTGAAGAGGACGAAGGCCCAGCTCCAAAATTAGAGGATACCAGTTGCTCTTTGGCCAGTCTGGGGCTACTAGAGCCACTTGACCCTTGAATGTCCTGAGTTTGTTCAATACTTTCATGAGGAGATTCACTGGAGGGAAGACGTAAATCTTCTCCCAGTTGTTCCAGTCTAGAGCCAGGGCGTCCGTGGCATAGGCCAGAGGGTCCAGGTTGGGTGCTACATAACACGGTAGTTTGTGGTTCGCTTGTGATGCGAAGAGGTCCACCTGTAGCCCTGGGACTCTTTGAAGGATCCATTGGAACGAACTGTTGTCCAGTGACCATTCCGACTCTAGGGGTACTGATCGGGATAGGGCGTCTGCTATGACGTTTCTTACTCCAGCTATGTGAGTGGAGGAAAGATGCCAACTGAACTTGTCTGCCAGGGAGAAGATGGCTATCATGACGTGATTTAGATGACGTGACTTGGAGCCTCCTCTGTTTATACAATGTACTAACCACTGCGCTGTCCAGGACTAGCTTTATGTGGGAGTACTTGGGTGGGTGGGCGTAACCTTTTTAGAGTCAAGAACACTGCCATTGCCTCCAGTACGTTTATATGGAACTGACGGAACTGAGATGACCAAGTCCTTGAACTCTTTTTGACCTAGGGACTACCCTCCCCAGCCGCTTAAGGACGCGTCTGCTGTGGATGGTGACCCCTGGTGGAGGGAACTGAAGGGGGGGTGGGTACTGACATTGATAAATTCTGACTCTCGCCCATGGCCGAAGTCGATTCTTTAGAATCAGAGGCACTGAGGATAGTTTGTCCTGGACCTGACGTTTGCTCGCGAGCGCCAGATTCTGGTTAGGTCTTTCAGTTTGGCTTTCATTAAGACGTTTGTCACTGATGCAAACTGGAGAGAACCCAGGATCCTCCCTGGGCTCTCCTTGACGCTAGTTTGTGACTTAGAAATTGCTTGACTGACTTTGCTATTTCTTTCCTTTGGTTGATGGAATCGACAGAGTGGGATGATAGATTCCATTGAATGCCCAGCACTGAAAGTTTGACTCTGGAGTGAGTCTTGATTTGGTCCTGTTTATTTTGAAGCCTAGATATTCCAGGAACTGAATCACCCTTTCAGAAGTAGCTCTGTTGCATCCTCGACTGTTGGGGCCCAGATCAACCAATCGTCGAGATACGCTTACTACCATGATCCCTTGCGATCTGAGTTGTTGCACTACCACTTCCGCTAGCTTCGTGAACACTCTGGTGCCACGTTGAGTCCGAATGGAACTAACCTGAAGGAGAATGTCTGGTCTCCTATCTGAAAACTAGATACGGACGGAAGTGTTCTTGCAATAGGGATATGATAGTAAGCGTCTGTAAGATCGATAGAGGTGGTGACGGCCCCACAGGGGAAGTAGGGTCCGCACCTGTGTGAGATCGTGCGCATCTTGAACTTGTCGCAGCGGATGGCTAGTTTAAGCGGGACAAGTCTAAGATTACCCTTCTTTTTTTGTGAGCCTTTCTTTGGCACGCTGAACAAGCGACCTTGAAATTTTAATCTCTTGACTCTCGCTATAGCTCCTTTTTGAAGGAGATCGTCTGCGTACTCTGTCAATCCTTGGAAGGAAGTTGACGGAAAGGTCTGGATGGAGGTGGGTTCGTCAACCAGCTCCAACCCAGGCTTTTGACACTATGCTCTGAGCCCATTGGCTGAAGTTCCACCGGTGGCGAAAGTGAAACAGCCTCCCTCCTACCTGAAGTTCTTCATTGGTTCTGGTAACCGCCTCGGCCTCCTCTGAAGTGCTTTCCCCTGTTAAAGGGGCCTCCCGATCCTCTCCCACGAAAGGAACGCTTACCTCTACCTCCCTTACCCGAGCGGTCATACTCCTGAGAAGCTTGACTCTCGAAGGCTTGATTGTAAGCTGGAGAGATGACGTAAGAGGTGGAGGGCTGAGGCTGAGGGGATATCACATAAATTGGCTGTGATTGACCTTTAGAAGTGGAGGGTTGGGCTGCCTGCACTAACGGTACTGTTGGAACTTGTTGAGGAAAGCGTAGTTGCTTCTTCCTGGTAAGGTTGGAAAACGCCTGGGTTTCTTTTGTCCTCCCTACCTTTAGGAGTCAGGTCTTGCCTCCTCTTAGCCGAAAGGCCCAAACGATCCTTAAGGCTCTGGTTTAACTGGTAGCCTCTGACTGGACCTCCTTAACCATAGCTTCTGGGAAGAGATCTGCTCCCCAGATGCTAGACGAGAGTAACCTATTCGGTTCATGCCGAATGGTTGCCTCTTTGTAGGACATGCTTCCTACAATTCGTCCGAGCAGTGGCAAACTCAAACATATCTGACTGTACCGTTTGAGTCATGGGCTTTGGTCATGAGCTTAAAATCGGTTCTGATCCATAAGCCATGGTAGCTACCTCAGACATAGCCATAGAATTGATGGATCTGGCTAGACGCGATTTTGCATCAAAACTCAGCCTGAATAAGGCTATCTGGGAGCCTGGGTAGCTTTTCACCAAACTGCTCCATAGCACAGTCCGGTTTGAGTTGCCAGCTGAGAATGTATTGGCAAGTCTTCCCACAATTCTCCAACTGAGGGGAGCAACGGAGAAGTGGGTCCGCTTCCTTCAACTGCGGTATAGGTTCCCCCTTCTGGGCCGCTGGGATGGTCGACCTCGCGATCTTGGTTAGGAACGGGAGCGGGGTACTTTCATCCATTGTAAAAATGGTAAAGGGACTCTTAAATGGTTGTATCTTGGTGTTAGAACAATCATGTCCTCTAAACACCTGAGCCATTCTCTCGAAGCCCTGGTCTCGTGAGTATAGGACTGTCTCCTTAGGTACCTTATCGTCCCGCATCATAGCCGACGGCGTAAGCCTTGCGTAGCCTATGAACGGAGGCTGGAGGTCTTCCGGGAAGAACTCGAAGTCCTCTATTCTTCGAGTCCCAAATTCCGGTATAGAGATGAGACCGTCCTGGAAGGGGCGTATGACGCTACTCTCCACGGATTGTTCCATAGAGAACTGAGGTAGTGAGTCATACGGAGGAAGTTGGGATCCACTCGTGTTGGACAGTGGAGGAGAGGCTAGAGGAGTTCTCTCAGCCCGGCTATAATGGAGTCCTGGGAAGTAATCCTGTCGACAGACGAGAGATCATTTGCTCCATGCTACTCTTTAAGGACCCAACCAGGTCACCCACCTGTTGCAACAGGCCAGCATTGCCAGTCCAAAGCCAGGAGCTGCTGCGGAGGTGGAGGGGAGGCTCTGAATCGGAACCAAGGTAGCGGAACTGGTGATTCTGCCAGGAGTGCGAGATCTCTCTCTGGAGGATTTACTCCTCGAGGACTTAGAGCCGGAGCTAGAAGCTTTAGACCTGGATGCTCCGGGATTCCCAGCCGGAGACTTACTGGAGGAGGATGAAGCGAAGTCGTCTTCTTAGACGACGACGACGTCTTAGTCAAAAGTCATCAGCCTTAGACTTGACCTTAGGTCTAACCGAGCACCAGGAGGAGAATATATTTCGTCACCCGTAAAGCCTTGAAGGATGGAGAGGTTGCAGGAGTAGAAGAAACAGTTACGCCCAAGGGTGACCCTTGGGTGTCCACCGTACCTACTCGACCAACAGGTCGTCTATACCTACCATAGGTTCAACATAATATCTAGGGTCGCGACATCCGTTAGAGATATCCTGGTCATGATCAGTTAATGAGGTGGCCAGCTGTTGTTGGGTGAAGGCGATAGTCCGGATCCGCTTCTACCGGGTCGACGTATCCTGTCGCCTTGCCTCCGGGGAAGATTAGTAATGCCAACCGCTTCTCTAGGATGTAGGGCTGTCCCTTGGCGGCGTTTTTTCCCAAAACCGCCGACCCAGGCCCGTAGGGTAGCCAGTGCGGTATCTCTTACCGCCGGAGCCTGGAAGAGAGGGCGTAGGTTTAGATTTAAAGAATCACTTAAAACTAAAACTTAAAGTATAACTTAAATTAATTGCCTTAAGTTAATATGATGAAAACTTAAGCGCTAAAAAAGAAGCGGAGCAGCTACTGGAGATGTAAACTTACCCCTTCCAAAAGCTGGCTAACCAGATCGTAACATATGGTACACGTCTCATGGTACCAGACCTGGATGTCCCCGAGCGGAGTCGCGCATGGAGCATGGGACCGGCAAACTTCGTGTCCACAAGGGTCCTGAAGTGTGCGGAACATCCCGGATGCTCACAGTTGGTGCCTGTAAGTGGGGAGACACATGAGTATCTTAAAAAAACATCACTTACAGTCTAAGGGACAGAAGAGCTCCGATGCATGCCGGGGCTCGGAAAAATTTTGGGCATAACCCCTCCCTGCATCGCCTGAATAGGCTATAATCCCGGAGAGATCCGGTAAGATATGTAAGGGAGGGGGATGGTTTAAGGTTCTTAAGATAAACTTAAAAGATAACTTAAACCTAACACACAAGCAAAACCGGACTAAGTCCAGTGCGTAGCGGAGTGTAGTAACTCAGCAAAACGTAAGGTTAGTAGAGACCCACTGTATGCTCCGGTCCACCCTACTGGGTGGACTAACAACTTTCCCGCTGGATACCAGGACTCCGATCAGGAAGGAGCCCTAGTAAGATTGGAAAGAGCGGAGAAGACATTACAGGCTCAAGCTAGCCCGGAGCGACAAGGTAGCGCGGAGGGTGGGCAAGGCCAGTACCCCCCACTCCGTACCAACCGGCCGGACCGAGAAGCCGGAGAGGTGGTCGAGACCAGTCAGGGTCTGTCCCGACTCCCCTAAGCCCTCCGCCTGAGGGGAGAGAGGGAGCCAGGCTCGGGTATGAGGAGCGAGCATGGGCAGACCGACCCGTCCCCGCCCGACTCTATGGAAGAGCGGGAGGGGGGGGAAGAATGACTGGACAGGCGTCTGGCTGGCCCGTGATCACGAAGGTGACCACGAGGCCGGTAAGACCAAAAACAAGACAACTAAGCCTAGGACAAAACACTGATCAGGGAAAATGCTATCGGGAAGCATACTGAACTGAAAAGCGGAGGTCAAATAAGCCCACTGGGCAGAACCAACTAATCAGCGAGATGCTATGGGGAAGCAACCGAACTGATGAGCGGTAGTATAGGCTCAAAGAGCCAGGACCTAGGCTAAGCCAGACGCCTAACTAACCTAAAAAACTAATAAAATACACAGTTATATAAATAAATAAATGAAAGAAAAAAGAAAATAATATAGCAGGAGGAAAAAATCCAGGAGTGTACGACTAACCCGAAGGCAAGTCTACCACTCAAAGCTAGTCAGAGGCCGATACTAAGAACCTGGACTAGGGTCTGGATAGAAGAAGCCTACGTAAGGTAAATACATGCAATGCATGACAAACCTGAGTAGACCGTACCCTAAGTAAAGCGGGATAATCATAAAGAGCGAAGATAAATAAGGGGATGTTCTAGGTATGGAGACCAAGAACGAACCCAATCACGAGGCAGAACCATGCTGCCATGCTTCCGACCCCGAGATCGTATTTATACCTAAAAAACGGCAAATACTGTCTCAGGGCCGGAAAAAACCAAGTAACCGTAAATACTGAGTACTTAACTTAGCTGCTGCGATAGCTGCACGCTCCATAATAGAAAATCCAATGAAAGGGCACAAAAAACACAGAGAGGAAAAATATCACAACCGACTCGTGGGTGCTAACTTGAAAGGATGGCCACCAGAGGCGCAGCAGTCGGCAGCATGGGATGGAGTAGTAGTAGTACGAGCTGCTCACTCTGTGGGTCGGCTCCCCTCTTCGGAGGGATTTTGTAGTGGGAGATTTCTATTGGCTTTTGGCTCGTGGTAGTGGTCTCACTCGCCTAGTGTTCATACCGACACCCTCCTGGAGGGTGAGCGAGTCAGTTATAATGACCTTTTTCTTTATTTTATTTATTCTCTGGTATGTGTTAGTACATTTACCCTAGAAATAATAGATTAAAGGATATTTCGCGCAGCGGACACGAGCTGAGCCCAGAAAACAATTAATGTTGTGGGTGCCCCTAGCAAAAAAACAAAAATAAGGGACACACCACCATAATCATAATCATAAGCAGCTAAGGCTAAAGGACTATATAGAGCATAACGGTAGGTTAGGTGAAATATTAGTTGGGAGGCAGGTAGAAAGATCTGGATCTTCAACTATGACTACTGTGCAGTGTCAGGGGAAACTATGTTTCCCGCTGCCACTGCTGGAAATTTTAAAGATTCCAAGGACTTTAGATAATGACGCTTAAAAACTGTCAGCGATTTCCAGCCAGTACAGTGAACCCCCGTATTCGCGTTCTCCAGATTCGCGGACTCGCACATTTGCGGATTTCTCTCGGGAACGTTTCCCTGCATTATTCGCGGAAAATTCGCGCATTCGCGGTATTTTTCTATGAGAAATATCCACAAATTCCTGGTTTTTGTTATCAATTTCATCATAAAATGCACTTTTTGTGATAAAACTTAAAAAAACCAAGTATGAAAATTTTTAGTGGTTTTTCTTAAGTTTTAACTAACAAAATAGGCTGTTTTTAGCATTTTTATAGGGGTTCCAAACATTCGCGGATTCTAAATATTCGCGGGGGGGTCTGGTACGCATCCCCCGCGAATACGGGGGGACCACTGTATATTTCTTTAAATCGTCAAAGTTCATATGCTGGAAATAATTAATAGAGGTGGCTACTGCCCTGATATCATGGGCTTTTGGGAATGATTCATGGATTTGCTTGTTAATGAAGTAAAAGGATCTGCTGCCTGATACCTTTTACTGATATAGTTGCCACCTTTTTCTCTCATAAACGAGAGGACCCGAGGATCTAGAGGATGTCCTAGACAGAAAGGCTCGTAAGGTCATCACTGGACAAAGAGAAGGGTCTTGGGGGGGAGGGATGACTTTCCAAGGGGCCCATCTCGCTAAAGGATCCTCATTTTTTGCTAGAAAACTACGATCCAGGGACAGTAAAACTTCTCCTGAAGGGAGGAATTCTACGTGACCTGCATCTCTGGATAGAGCCGACAGTTCTGAAATTCTGGCCCCTGAGGCCAAACTTAGCAAGAATAGCGTCTTTCTAAAAAGCATTATGAATGAACAAGAAGAGTTGTCAGTATCTGAAGCCAGTTTGAGACATCATTCAAAAAACCATGATACTGAAGTAGGCCTTTCAGAAGGTCTAAGTCTAGCACAAGCTTTGGGAATAGACGTAAAGTAAGAGTCTGTTAAGTCTATTTGAAAGCCCAGCTGAAAGATTTTCTTTAAAGCTGATTTATTAGTGGTAATAGTGCTAGGCTGCTAATCCTTTTTCGAATAAGGATCTGAAGAAGGATATAGCTGAATTTACTGTCATGGTTGTGGTGTTTGTCTCCTTCAGGAAAGATGCTAACTTCTTAACAGCAGCATCATACTGTCTCAAAGTTGATTCCCTCTTATCTGATTCTAAGAAAAGAATATTCTGGGGATCGATATCTGCATCTTTTTTAGCCGCAAACTTCATGAAGTCCATAAAGTTAGGGTTTTGAGAATTCCTGAGGAAGCGAACACAGTCCTCATTTGTACTATCTGAGATTAGTCTGGGATTGCGAATCCGTCGAGGTCAAAGACCCAATTCCAGAAGCAGAGGGTACCAGTTGCTCTTTGGCCAGTTGGGGGCTACTAAGGCTACTTGTCCCTTGAAAGTCCTGAGTTTGTTCAGTACTTTCAATAGAAGATTCACTGTAGGAAAGATGTATATCTTCTTCCACTGATTCCAATCTATGGACAAGGCGTCTGTGGCATAAGCCAGAGGGTCCAGGTTGGGGGCCACATAGCAAGGGAGCTTGTGGTTCGCTTGAGAGGCGAAAAGATCTACTTGGAGACCCGGGACACTCTGGCGTATCCACTGGAACGACCTGTTGTCCAGGGACCACTCTGATTTTAGAGGAACTGATCGAGACAAGGCGTCTGCTATCACGTTCCTTACTCCCGCCAGGTGGGTGGAGGATAGATGCCATTTGTACTTGTTCGCCAGAGAGAAAATGGCTATCATAACATGGTTCACATGTTTTGATTTGGATCCTCCCCTGTTCATGCAGTGTACTACTACTGCGCTGTCCAATACCAGTTTTATATGAGAATTCTTTGGTGGAAGGAGCCTCTTCAGAGTGAGAGCCTTTCTTTGGCACACTGAATAAGCGTCCTTGAAACTTTAAATGCTTGACTCTCGACACTACTCCTTCTGAAGGAGCTCCTCTGCGTAATCTGCCAATTCCTTTGATGGTAACTGAAGGAATGACTTGGGAGGAGGGGGACCTTTGATCCAACTCCAACCCAGTCCTTTGGACACAATGCTCTGTGCCC
Source organism: Macrobrachium nipponense (assembly GCF_015104395.2). Taxonomy (NCBI): domain Eukaryota; kingdom Metazoa; phylum Arthropoda; class Malacostraca; order Decapoda; family Palaemonidae; genus Macrobrachium; species Macrobrachium nipponense. The sequence goes on along the minus strand of NC_087217.1, from coordinate 70,000,269 downwards.
ATTTGCTGAACCCCCACCTGTGCCGGAAGAGGAACAGCCTCCCTCCTACCCGGGAGATCTCACTGCTGTTGTGCGGAATAAGCTCCGCGTCCTCCACGGAAGTGCTTACCCCTGTTGGTAGCTCCTCCTGCGCCTCGTTGCCAAAAGGCACCTCTAGCCCTGCTTCCCCTAGCAAACCTGTTGAAGGTTTGGAAGGCTTGGCTTTCAAACACCTGGTTGAATGCCAGGGAAACAGCGTAAGAGGTCGAGGGCTGACCTTGTGGGGACAGTAGGAGAATCGGTTGGTTCTGTCCTTTTGGTGCTGCCGATTGTCCTGTCTGAGCAACCGGAACAGCTTGAACGAAGTGTTGCTGTTGCTGCTTCTGGTAAGGCTGGAACCTCTTTGTCTTCTTCAGCTTTTTGCTAGAGGAGAAGGGAAGGTTCTCAGGTTTCCTCTAGCCGAGAGGACCCCAACGAGCTCTGAGGCTCTGGTTAAGCCTCGTCGCCTCGTGTTGGACCTCATTAACTGCCGATTCCGGGAAGAGGTCCACTCCCCAGATGTTGGAGGAAAGCAACTTGTTCGGCTCGTGCCGAATCGTTGCTTCTGAAGGACGTGCTTCCAGCAGTTCCTTCTTGCCACTATAAACCCGTACAAGTCCGCTTGGACTGTCTGGGTTTGCGACTTGGCTAGGAGCTTAAAAAGAGGCTCCGTGCCGTACGTCAAAGCAGCCACTTCAGTCATAACCAGGGTGTTGAGGGTTCTGCCTAGCCTGGTTCTTGCCTCAAACTCTGCCTGAATGAGGTTGTCTGGTAATCTGGGTAACCTCTCCCCGAACTGTTCCATGGCACAGACCGGTTTGAGTTTACCTACCGTAAAAGTGGCCGGTAGGTTCTCCCACAGATTACCGAAAGCAGGGAAGAGAGGGGACGTAGGGTCCCATTCCCTTAGTTGTGGAAGGGGTTCATCCTTCATGCCCGCCTGCATTGTGACCTCTGCTATCTTCGTCATAAAGGGGAGTGGCGCCTCCTCCTCTGTGGCGAAGATAGTAAATGGGCTCTTGAATGCTTGGAGTCTGGTGTTAGTGCAGTCCCATTCCTCCAAGCAATGCAACCACTCTCTCTGAGCGTGGTCACGGCTATACAACACCGTTTCTTTTGGGATTTTATCTTCCCTGTTTAAGGCTGTCTCCGTCAGCCTCGCATATCCCATGAAAGGTGGCTGTAAGTCGGCTGGGTGGAACTTGAAGTCCTCGATCCTTCGAGTTCCACATTCCGGAATGGAAATCATTCCGTCCTTGAAGGGAGCATAAGCCTGCTACCCTCCAAGGATTACTCATAGAGAAAGCAGGGAGGGTGTCATAGTCCGGCAGCTGGGCAAGACCAGCTCCTGCTACCGGGAGGTCGGCCTGAGGTGCCTGGTTCAGGCCTGCTAGGCGATTCTCTTGGTCGGACACTCGTTCAGTCAGGTTCTGGATGGATTGTCCTGACTGGTTAAGAGTGGTAGAGAGTTGAGCAAACATCTGCTCAACTCTCGTACTGAGAGACCCGACCAAATCACCTACATTCTGCACAATTCCTGCCGATAATGCAGCAGGATCGAAGGTACCAGGTACCACGACCCCGGCAGGAGTCACGGGAGAAGGCACAGACTCGACAGGAGTACAGGCCATCTCCTTAGAGGACTTGCCTCTTGACCCTTTAGATTGTGAAGACGAAGATGACTTCACTTTCTCTGCTCCGGGATGGGAAGCCGGAGGCTTACGAGAAGTAGAAGAAGACGACGTCTTTTTGGACGACGTCTTCTGAAGGGTCTTCTGCTCCCTGTGCCCCTTTACCTTGGGGGTCACGGATGCAGCAGGTGTACTAGCAGGGATCTCCGATCCCGTAAAGCCCTGAAAAGAAGAAGATGAAGGAACAGGTGATGAAGATCCAGAATCAACCAAGGGAAGCCCTTGGGCGCCCAACAAACCTACCTCAACTAGTAAATCCTCCGCACCTACTGTCATTGGCTCTATATTAAGATCAAGTGTGGCTACTTCCGCCACGATGTCTTGGCCTCCTCCCTCGATCAAGGCTTGTTCCACTTGCTGTTGGATGGAAGCAATTGTAGGAGCTGTCGCGGCGGGGTCCACGTACCCCGTCGACTTCCCGCCCGGGAAGATCTGGACAGCCAGCTTCTTATCAAGTATATAGGGCTGTCCTTTGGCGGCGTTCCTTCCGAAGCCACCTACCCAAGCCTTCAGGGTAGCCGATGTGACTTCCTTAACGGCGGCAGCCTGGAAAAGAGGGTCATTGTAGTCCTTACAATGAAGCCCCGAGGACGGATCATTACCAAAATTGAATATGACCATAAGTAACTTAAAGCTAAGATATGTGAAAGTATATGTCATGAAAGGAACAAACTTGACAACGATATATACTTACTCCGTCCAAAAATTGGCTCACCAGCTCGTAGCAAATGGTACAAGCCTCGTGATGCCATACTACCATCTCGTTGTGGCAGGTAGCACACGGAGCGTGAGTCCTGCAGACCTCATGCCCGCAGGGGTCTTGGAGGACGGCATGACACCCCGCCTTCTGACAGTTAGTAGCCTGTAAGTGGAAAGATACATAAGTTTCAACGTTATACACTCACAGGGCTACTGTGATACTCCGTTGCATGCCAGAGTAGTCTAAAATTATTGGGCATAATCCACCCCTGAACTCCTTGTGGAAGAAGGCCTATGACCTAAGACGCTGGTTGGGAACTCCGGTGTACACCGGAGGGGTGAGTATGATTCAACCAGATGTTTTTATATATACCCATAATGAGTTTCGAGGAGTAGTATACCACGCCGGAGAACGGGAGAGGATGCCCTATACTTAGACTAGTAAAGTTACACTAAGGTGGAGCGTGTAGCTCCGCCGTACAACAAACCCTCCCCCGACAACTAGAGGAGCGCCCGGATAGCAAGCAAGTGCTCCGCCGGAAGACGAAGGGGGATACATAAGATAGGGAAAGCTTCCATGTCCAACTGAAATCACATCCACTCCGGTAGCTGGCGGAGCCAGCTACCCCCTCCCGACAACCGAAGGTACACCCGGATAGTGAGCAGGTGCTCCGTCCGCTGGCGGAGGGGTAAGGCATATGAGGAGGGAGAGAAATCAGACCCAAGGCACGCCGGAGAAGACTTGAAGCGACCGGAGGGGGGGGTGGCCAACCCCAACCCCCGACCATGCCGGAGCTCTTCCAGAGCCCGAGTAAAGACATGCGGTCCCCAGTGCTTACAGCTGTCCTAAACTCCGTTGCCAGGACAGACGGCCCCCCTTCCCGTCTGGAGGGAGGGGAGGGGACTGGGACTAGGGCGACTAGAGGTACCACGCGATCGCAGGTGGACCAAGAGGCAATAAAGCAACACAACCGACTGGACCGGCGACCACGTGGGCCAGAAGGACCACGGGGCGATAAAGCAACAAAACTGTAGATTAAGATCTAATGCAACAAAAATGCCTAGGGACTGGTTGCCCTAAAAGCTAACCCAACAACAAAATAACCAATAAATAAAAACTTTTACATCGTAATACAGAGAGAGAGAGGGAAAACATGAGTGAAAGAGAAAGAGATGTCCAGGAGGAGTAGGCTGGTTCCGAAGAAGACAGCCAACTGCTCAAAGGCTAGCCTTAGCCGATACGTAGAGAGCAATAGCCAGGATGCTGGACCAGGAAAATATAATTAATCACTCAGGCGCCTACACACCTAGACAAAGAGACATGCATGCATGAACGAGATCTAAGGTATAGGCAATGAAATCCCTACAAACGATGTAAAATATAATATGGACTAGAGTAGCACGTGATAAAAAACCCATGAAAGGTAAAAGCAATGGAAGATTTCTCGGTATAGAGGACCGGGAAATCTAACCAGACACGAGGCGAGCCGCTGGCCGCCATGCGCCAGACCAGGCGGCCTTATTTCGGACCTAAAAAACGGTAAATAAGGGCCCCTGACTGACAAAACTAAATCCAGACCTTTCGGGTTACTTAACTTAGCTGCGGCGATAGCTGCGCGTTCCATGATGGAGATAAATCCAGGGAAATAGCCCTAAAACACAAAGCAAGAGATGGCACGTGTTACTCCTAGTCGGCTAACGAAAAGGATGACCACCAGAGGCGCGGCAGTCGGTGTGGTGCGGGGCATAGTAGTAGTAGTTGCCGTCCTTGCCTATGGATCGGCTCTCTCAGGAAGGGGATTTTGGTGTAGGAGAGTTCTAAATGGCAAGAGGTTCGTGGTAGTGGTCTCACTCGCCCCAGATACCATACTGACACCCTCTTTTTATTTAGGGTGAGCGAGTCAGTTATTCTGACATCTTCCTGATTTTGTTTTCTCTGGTATATGTTAGCTTCATTTACCTTAGAAATAATGAACTTAAGGATTATTTCACGCAGCGACACGAACTGGGCCCAGAAAACACCCCACTCCTTTTATGGCTTCTGGCAAAGAACCTAAGTGCTAGAGGAAGGTTATGATACTCCAGGAGAAGGTAGGACTTCTGGAAATGTTGAGGGAAGGGAAAAGTTACGCCTCAGTTGCCGCCCATTATGGCATGAATGCAAGTACCATCCAGTACATCAAGAAGGAAGAGGATGAGGGGAGAATGATATTTGTAAGGATCCTTGGTGGAGATGAAGTTGGCACCCTCATTGATGGCCACTATGACCTCTTGACGGACCAAGATTTGGAAAAGCTGACGAAGTCAGAACACAAAGAAGAAGACGTGGCAGGTTCAGGGGATGGGGACAAGGAGGAGGATGAGGGTCTGTCTTTGGAATGTCTGTCCCAAATTATGAGAGCAACTGGGGAGCTGCAAATGAGGCATGGGATCCTTCTATGGAACGATCCATAAATTAAAAAAATGGCATTGATGCATACATGGCACCCTATTATAACCTCCTCATCAGCATGAAGAAACAGTAACAGCAATCAACACTCATCACTGTTGAGTACCCATATGAGTTCCGTTATCTTATTGCTAATATTTGAACATTAGTACTACTGTAGTTAATTTTTTTATAATGAAAAATGTATATAAAAATAAAAATACAGTAGTTAGCAGCTATTGTACTGTATTAATTTTTTAATCATAAAAAATGTATGCATATTTAGTCACAAAAATAAAATAAAAATACAGTAAATAGTGAATACAGTGGTCCCCCCATATTCGCGGGGGATGTGTACCAGACCCCCCCCCCCCCCCCCCCACCCCCCCCCCCCCCACCCCCGACGAATAGTTAAAATCCGCGAATGTTTGGAACCCCTCTAAAAATGCTCATAAACCCTATTCCTAAACATGCAAAATACCAAAGTATCCCTTAAAGACCATCCTTCATCAAATATACATAAAATATCCTATTATGGTTCATATTAATCTTTGAAATATTATTAATTACTATTTTAAAGTAAACTTACATTTTATGTTATATATAAATACATACTATGTATGTACTGAATGACTTAGTTACGTATGTGAACAATAATTCAGTCCCCCCATAAGTATTCAGTCATGCACGTTTTCTTTCATACTGTTACTATTTGAGACATCCATTTTCTTTTTTACAATGGAACAATGGAAATGTGAAGATCACAAACCCTCACCAAATGGTCTATTTAAAGTATTATCCTACATCAAATATACATTGAATTGGTTTATTAATTAATATCATTTTAAAGTTAATCTTAAACATTTTACCATTAGAAATATATAAACAGCCAATAGCAGAGAGAGAGAGAGAGAGAGAGAGAGAGAGAGAGAGTGTGTTGTCTTATTTAAAAGAGTGAAGTGGATAGATTATTGTACTTGCTTTTGGAAAATACTATCACATATGAATTTTGAATATAGTTATATTACTATTATTATTATTATGCAAAATATTAATAAAAACATACACATTGTACCTTAGAAATTCTCTAACATCTCAGTAAAAGAGAGAGAGAGAGAGAGAGAGTTTACAAATTATTCGTAAGATATGGCAGCACAGTTGTTGGACCCCAGCCAACTCGGTTGCTACTGGAATTATGAGAGAGAGATGCGGGGTATGAGCATTTTCTTTCATTCTTCTTACGTAATTCGTTTTATTTTGATAAACTAAAATCTTGCTCATTCACTTTGTATTTTCTTTAATGAATATCCTACATGCCTTTAAGAGAGAGAGAGAGAGAGAGCGAGAGAGAAGACCGAGAGGAGAGAGATTATTGTAGTATTTGTAAAATACTTTCACTATGATTTTTGTAATTACCAGTTTATTATATTTGAAAATATTAATAAACATATTACGCATATATGTACTAAAAAATCTCTCATTCTTCAGTAAAAGAGAGAGAGAGAGAGAGGAGAGAGAGAGAGAAGAGAGATGAGGGGGGGGGGGGGGGGGGGGGGGGGGGGTGAGAGAGCGAGGGAGAGGAGAGAAGAGACCTTACCTTACCTTACCTACCAGACCTTACATCTTGTTCGGGGGTTTTTGCCCCAGGTCTCGTCGTGAGGCACCTCTAATGTCTACCAGAGAGTTGCAGTACATCTTCCGGTATATTTTGCATCTTCCAATCTTTGGATGGTCTGGGATGCAGTTTAGATATTTGTCGAGCTTATTCTTAAAACACATCTACGCTCACTCCTGATATATTCCTCAGATGAGCTGGCAACGCATTGAATAGACGCTGCATTATCGATGCTGGTGCGTAGTGGATTAATGTCCTGTGTGCTTTCCTTATTTTTCCTGGTATAGTTTTGGGCACTATTAATCTACCTCTGCTTGCTCTTTCTGATATTTTTAGTTCCATGATATTTTCTGCTATTCCTTCTATCTGTTTCCATGCCTGAATTATCATGTAGCGTTCTCTTCTCCTTTCTAGACTATATAATTTTAAGAATGTAGTCTTTCCCAGTAGTCTAGGTCCTTAACTTCTTCTATTCTAGCTGTAAAGGACCTTTGTTACACTCTCTATTTGTGCAATATCCTTTTGATAGTGTGGGTACCATATCATATTGCAATATTCAAGTGGACTACGAACATATGTTTTATAAAGCATAATCATGTGTTCAGCTTTTCTTGTTTTGAAGTGCCGTAACAACATTCCCATTTTGCTTTACATTTTGCCAACAGAGTTGCTATTTGATCATTGCATAACATGTTCCTATTCATCATCACACCAAGGTCTTTAACTGCTTCCTTATTTTGTGATGGTCTCATTATTAGGTCCCTTATATGCATATAGCTTGCTTTCTGTCTCCATAATTTATTGATTCAAATTTATCAGAGTTAAATACCATCCTATTTACCTCTGCCCAATCATATACTTTGTTAAGGTCTCTTTGTAGAGCGTTCCTATCTTCATCACAAGTAATTTCTCTACTTATTCTTGTGTCATCTGCGAAACTACTCACTACCGAATCCTTCACATTATTGTCTATGTCTTCAATCATAATAACAAACAGTATTGCAGCTAACACCGTACCTTGCGGCACACTGGATATTACCTTGACTTCATCCGATTTCTCGTCGTTTGCAATAACTATCTGTTTTCTGTTGGTAAAAATTCTTTTTAACCATCTTCCTACTTTATCCACGATATTGTTGTTTTCTAATTTTCTTCGCTAATATATTATGGTCTACTTTATCAAAAGCTTTTGCAAAGTCTAAATAAACCACATCTGTTTCATTTCCGCTTTTCATATTTTTGAATATGTTCTCACGGTGGACTAACAGTTGGGTTTGTGTACTTTTTCCGGGTACGAAACCATGTTGTCTTTATTAAACAAATTATTTTTTATTAAATGTTTCATAATTTTTTTTTTTTTTTTTTTTTTTTTTTTTTTTTTTTTTTTTTTTTTTTTTTTTTTTTTTTGTTTTTTTTTTTTTGAATTTCCGCCCACGTGATGGCAGCCACAAATCAGCTCCTTCCCCCTCCGGTTACTTAACTTGATACGTATATCTGAGTTTTAGTACCTTGAGTTAGAGAAAGAATCTGATTGGGATTTCCTTCGTTCTTCCATAATTTTTTAAATTTATAAGCTAAAATCTTACTATTTCACTATGGTATTTTCTTTAATGAATTGATATTATTGCTGTATAAATTAATATTAATATTTGAAAATAATAAATCATTTATTTATCATACAAAAAAACATACATCTTTGTAGTAGAGAGAGAGAGAGAGAGAGAATTATTATTTTTATTATGTGATATCATTTAAACTTATTAAACTTACTAATACAGTATTTAATCAAAATCCAATATTTGAAAAATTAGTAAACAATCCATTTTTTTGTATCATAAAAATGTATTTAGTCATGAAAATAAACATCAAAATACACTAATTAGTAAATTATTTTCGTCGGAAAATTCCGCGAATATGGGCGAAGGTCCGTCCGCGAAATAATTTCTAGTATAGGATTCCAAAGAAAAATCCGCGAATGTGTGAGTCCGCGAATCCGGAGAACGCGAATACGGGGGGAACACTGTATTGCTCTACAAAAAATCTGCAATACTGAAGCTGAAAATACTGAACTGCAATATAGCGAGGGTTGACTGTAGTCAATTACGAAGTTTTGGCCTAGGATATTTATCTTTAATTAAGCATTTGCAGGTTATGCAGGGCAAATTCTCATATGGCTGGCTCTATATGGGTTTGCTTTTGTACAGAGATTTGATGGCTGAAAACATTAGTCACATTAAATGTTTCATTTACAAATCATCACTCATGTATAAGGCCACATTTATTGAGTGCAAATGAATACAACAGAGCTAGTAAAACAATGCCACCTATTCTTAAATACCCATCAATCATCTTCTTCACTTCTTTTATGGCTGACAAGCTGCTAGCAGCAAGTCATGGTATCTCAGACTTGATATAATTTAGCTGATGAAAACAAGATTTCAAAAGAAGGGTTTGCATTTGTGTAAAGACAATGCAAGGTTTGAAAAGATACTTGCTAAATATAAAACAAATTACTTATAACAGCACAGCAACCTAATATGATTCATTTAAGGTTACATTGTCACCACAGAAATAAAAGAAAAAAGCTGAACTCTTAATACAACAGATAAAAGAACTACATACCTTTCATTTCCAAATTGGACCATGTGTGTGCATGCAAGGCCTGACGGATGCGCTGAAAACCCCAGCTTTCAGGAAAGTCATCTTCATGACCGGAATCCTCCTCTTCTATCTTATTAAGTTCAATCAGTTCCCATCTATTACTTATACACCACTGTTGAGCTAAAAAAAAATTATAATGAGATATCTAGTTTAAAATTTTCATGACTTAACAAACCACAGCTTTTGTTTTCTAAATATAAATTCAATATCTAAAATGACAAAATTTCTAAGACAATTTGTATTTTTCATAGCTACAAGCCTGAGGTCTTAACAATATGATAATTTTCTAGTGCCTAGCTGGATCCGGTTATATCAGAGATGAAAAAACATGGAATCTTGTGAGATCTGGCAACTCGTGCATATATTGGGCAAAAACCAGTCAAAGACTGTGCACCCACGCTACTGCATTGTCTTTCCCAACTCAGGATGTCTTAAGAAGACAGAGGGGCACCTAGAGTTGGGCAGTAAAATGTTAAGACCTCAGGTTTTGTAGCTATGAAAAATGCAAATTGTCTTAGAAAATTTGTCATTTGTTCATACACGAACAAACCTTTGGTCTTAACAATAGGATAGACTTATACTTGGTGGGAGGTACAGACATCCTAAACTGGCTGGGGGCCTACCCAACAGTCCAACTCCAAAAGAAATATCTACAAGAGAGGGACTGATGCCTGTAAGAAGCTAGATAAACTGATATCCAAAAGCTCAACCACTGGGTTACATACAATGATATATGGGAAGATTCATTGCAGTAGGGAACTAAAGAGAAACTCTGACTGTTCAATAACAAATCAATACACCAGGGTTCGCTATTACTCCTCACTCCCCCTTGCTAGGGAGCGGAGTATATGCTGCTGAATAGAGGGTTTGACTATTTGAACACAAAGCAACCAAACTATCAGTATGACTACCTTACTCACCTGTATCAGACCAGTCCAGCGAATGACGTGTCTATTCCTCAACCTGCCTGTAGGAAGAAGGAAAGGAACAAGAGAAAGAAAGAGACCTGCCAACTCACTCATTCTTTCCTCTACACAATCATCTTAGGTAAGATACAAACATGCCCGGTTAAGGGTAACGATGAGTTACACGATCTGTTGGGCAGCCACCACAGGACCTAGGGAAAAGTGTCCATGGATCTGTGGGCAACATCCTTAAGATAAAAAGAGGTGAACGTGGACTGGCATAACCAAGTACCAGCGCTCAAAACTCTATCAATAGCCAAATTCTTCTTGAAAGCCAGAGAGGGACCAATACCCCTGACGTCATGTGCTCTAGCCTGCACAGACATGGAGGCAGAATCATCAAGAATCAAATATGCCTGTCTGATAGCTTCACATATCCAAAAAGAGATTGTATACTTTAGACATCTCTTTCTTCGTACGCCCTGTGCTAACAAAAAACCTACGACAACCTAGCCTAAGATGTCGAATCCTCTTAAGATAGCAATGCAGAGCCCTGACAGGACATGACAAAAGCTCTTGAAAATCACCGTCATCAAAGTCATCCAGTGATGGAATGGAAAAGTAGACAAACCTATCATTCTGCACCGAGGGATTCTGGGTCTTAGCCCCAAATTCCAGGACAAATTCAAAGGACACTGACCCCCAACCCCTGGTGTGCTTCACATCATAGCTCAGGCCATCTAGCTCCCCCATTCTCTTTGAAGAAGCCAAGGCCAGGAGGAAAACCGTTTTGAGTGTCAAGTTCCTGTCTGATGGTGTAAAGGCTCATAAAGAGCTTTAGTGAAACTTCTCGAGACCATAGAAACATCCCACGTTGGAGGTTTGAGCTCTCTAGGAGAACATGACTGCCCAAACCCCTTAACCAGCAAGGAGAGTTCCCAGGATGAGTTGTGAGAGGTTGGGGTAGGAGTTTGGTAGAGCCTCTAGAGCGAAGTGAACCGTCCCGGTCAGAAACAGAGACGTGAACCGTCCCGGTCAGAAACAGAGACGTTAACCTTCTGCAAGACTGACTGAACGTGCCCTGACAACGGCAGCTGGAGAGACGATTTGGGATCCTGAGCAGCTCCCACCAAGGCTTCCAAGCAAGGAGTGTAGGACGACCGATCCCGAGTCCTACTTTCCAAATTGTTGAACCCACGAATGAGATCAACAACCTCCGATGACGAGAAAGATGTGTAGCCTCCTCTAATGCGTTTTCTTCACCAAAATTCACAGAAGGGTTAGTAGGCAAACAGTCTGAAATCTCTACTAGCCCCTCTGGGCTGGGTCCAAGCGTCAGCCTCCGAGACGGACCCACTGAAACATTAGGCACATCACTTACCTCAACAGGTGACTCCAGACGGCCATGAACGGACACGGGTGTGGCAGCCGTACGTACGTGAGATGGGGAGGAAACTCAAGCACTCGAGATTGATGGAGAATCCCTTTTAGTGAAAGACTTGGAAGCAAGCAAACACTCCGGCTGCACCACCTCTGTGCTCACTTCCTTCAGGTCTTTACAGCGACAAATAGGCCTGGGAGAAGAAGGGGCACTAACATCACGTGCAAGGATGGGGGAGGTTGCCACACGCTTGCAATGTGCAAGGACGGGGTGGGGGGGTTGCACGTACGAGGTTCGGCAGCGAAGCAACCCCTGCAGAACACACATCACTAACACTGCCCGAAACCACAGCACTCTCGGGAACACGTCCGTGCTGTTCCTCCCTCGGCAGTGAAGGAAGGGCAAGGTCCTTAGCCTTCCAATGCCTAACACGCCCACGAGGTGTAGAGGGGGAAGAGGGAAAGGGAGACAGTACCAGCTTCTTATGCGCACTCTTCTCAGAAGGCGGGGATGAAGCAACGCGTTTCCTACCAGTCCTCCCAACCGATAAGCCAGCCAACTTCACATTTAAAACAGAGTCCAGTCTCTGAAGCACCGCCAGGCATATGAGCTCGGACTGATGTGCCAGAGAAGGCTCTGAAGACAAGGAAGGGAGATGTTTTGAACTGGGCGGCAGAGATGACGTCACGTCTAAGAGAGGCGGCTCGGAGGCGACTGGAAGATACGTCATCAATGAGAGTGACATCACAAGCGGCGGTGACGTCACGACCTCCCCTCTGAGCGAGGGGGGAAAGAGACACCACTGGTGGAGGAATACACAAAGATGGGCCCCGTGACGACAACAACAGGGCTTACGCCGCAACATCACTCCGAGACAAGGCGGCGGCAGCCGGTGGAGCAATAAAAGATGGCCGACTGCTCCCTCCCGTGGAGACGAGGCCTGGAGGGGGGGGATGGCCTGGCTGGACTGGGGAGGGGGGGTGCAAGCCTCCTCAAAACGCGCTAGCAACCCCCCTAAGGACGGGGTACCCCCAGCCCAAGTGTCTTCCAAATCGCCGCTATTTTGGACGCCTCCGACTCTGGAAGAGAAGAGAATGATGAAAAAAACTCACCCTTCTTGGGAACCGAAAAAACTCCCGAAGAAGAGGGGGCTACATTACAAATTATACCCTGGCGACCTCCCGATACTTCCATCAACGAATCAATGGAAGAAAATGAAGGAGAAGCAGGGGCAATGCTACTATGGGGGGTTGACTACTGAAGAAGACGAAACATCAGGAATAGGAGTAAAGTCCTCCCAAGAAGGAAGAGTGGAGACTCTGACATTCCCTCTTACCATAAAACTTCCTCCACTGCTCCAAAGGCCATGCCCGGCATTCCGTACAAGAATTCGTAATCGTACAAAAATTGGAACGGCACCTACTGCAAGTGATGTGAAGGTTCGTCGCTGACGAAGTCAAGAAACGAAAACACGGAAATCCAGGAATTCCGGGGCACCAACGCTGACGTCGAGAAGGAGCAGAAGAAGCCATAATATTAGGCAAAAACACACACAAACACACAAAAGGAATGAAACGGGCAAAAACCGGGAAAAGGCCAAGAGAGGAAAAAACCCACTCTCGTCCCAAGGCGGTAAAGAAAAGACTGGCGTAGATGTTCGGCGTTTGACCGCTCTTCACCCGATCTACACATGCGTTGCCAGATACCACAAGATTCCTTGCTTTTACCTACTTTTTTACCAGATCCAGCTAGGCGCTAGAAATTATCCTATTGTTATGACTGAGGGTTTGTTCGCGTATGAACAATAAGCTGTTACATAAAGTTTTATATATGAAAATGTGTGCAATTTCATGTAGAATACAACAAAAAACAACCCATGGTTGTAGCTGTTATCAGTTTTGAAATATTTTCATATAAATAACGATATAGAAACAAATTCGACCACAACTTTAACGCGACCAAAATGGTCGAAAACTGCAATTGTAAGCTACAACACTTACAGTCTAGTAATATTCAATCAATTACCTTCATTTTGCAACAAACGGGAAGTCTAGCACAATATTTTGATTTATGGTGAATTTTTGAAAACCGCTTTTTTTTATGCCCATGCGTTACGAATTCATGCATCATATTGTGATAATATTTTCTCTGTGTTGCTTTGATCGTTTTAAAATTTGTTATATACCAAAATCATCGCAATTTAGTGTACAATACAACGAAAAAATAATTAACTCATTAGCTTTAACCGTTTTGCTCACAGCACGATTTGTATACAATTATATATGAAATTTTTTTTTGCGCTGTCATATATTCCAATATTTATATATGATAATGATATTTTTTTTCATTTCTGATGGTTGCATACTAAACTTCAGGCAACGACAAAAAAAGGAGCTAAAAATGAACAGTTAATCTTGAAAATTAAGCGTGCTGTGATTTTTTGAAAAAATCTTTTTTTCCGCTTCGGTGCTCACTCATGAACGCCACTGGCATACGGGAGACACTTTCGGAAATACCGGCTTGGCGTTTAAGGGTTAATAAAGTCTAATTTTTTTTTTTTTTTAAGATTAATTCCTGAAAACCAGCCTGAGAAGAGCCTTTATTAGGCTCAGAGGTCTGGATAAACTAATCCTTTATAATAATAACAATTGGCCATAATCAACCCTAAAAAAAATGACAAGTCATTCTCATCATGAAAACCATTATTTTACCACTGAAGGCATGAGTCCATCCTCCATCCTTGGGTAACATTCCTTTAAAGTGGATCTCCAGCCCATATTGAAAGGGATGGCTCTGGATCAGAGTCATTTGAGTTGTTACTATGGCTCTGAAATTGAACATGAGCTTCCCTGCATGCAATCATTACGTCTGCATATGGAATATAGCATAAATAAGGGTCCCTTCCTGAAAGGTACAGTGCAACACAGTGATACCTAGTACCCAGGATTTTTTAAAGAATATACAAGAAAGTGGTTACAACAGCACAGATAAATATAAAAATAAAAATTAAAAGTAACTACTCTTTCTTCTCCTGAGTAACATCTGACTACATTGAAACTGATATTTTCAAGAAAATTACAAAAAGTAGAAAAACAAGATGCAGTACTGTGTTATGCAATGAGTTTGAAAATGTAAAACAATTTATAAAGAAAAAAGTGAAAAGAGACAAGATCACTGAAAAGCACCTGCTTCATGTAGCCTAACTGGAAGTTTTGGGTTCATGGGATAGAGACTTCTATTCCTGGAAAGTAACCAATCTAAATACAAACTGTAAAATACGCAATGATTTTCTCATTATTAGTAGCAATTAACACTGATGCGATGGAGCATAAGGACATTAGCAAGAGAAAAAAGTTTGTAAGTTGCATGAACATACACAATTACAATATCTGAAAGACTTCCATTAAATTTTTCCTTAATAGGTTCTTTATGCATGTAAATGCTGATAAGTATAATCATATCTTTAGTATTTCTGTACTTCTCCTGGTGGACTTTAAAGACATCTTCAATAAATAAGGAAAATTATTACCCCTCATAACTTAAGAAACAGCTTACCTTTCAGTCTTGAAAGTCCCAGGCTATCATCGTCTGCTGAACATGTGTCACAGACCAACATTTGCACTTCAGGTTCAAAACCTCCCAGAGATTCCAAAAGGCTGTTCAAGTTCTCTAAAGATGTTGCCTGAAAAAATTTGTGATTAAAAATAAATACAAACATAACAAAACATTGTGTACAGTTTCTGGCAATCATTCATCACAGAAAAAAGCAACTTAGGCTTAACCCAACACAGACAGTCCCCAGTTATCAGTGGGGATTCCATTCTCGATGGGGTACTGATGGCGAAAGCTGTCATTAACTGGGTGCTAATAAGCGAAAGCCGTCATTAACTGGGTGCTGATAAGCAAAAGCCGTCATGAACTGGGTGCTAATAAGCGAAAGCCTCCATTCACTGGGTGCTGAGAAGCAAAAGCCGTCATGAACTGGGTGCTGATAAGCGAAAGCCATCATTCACTGGGTGCTGAGAAGCAAAAGCCGTCATTAACCCTTAAACGCCGAAGGGATGTATTAAAAATCGTCTCCCGTGTGCCGGGGGGGATCTAGGAGTGAGCGCAGAAGCGGAAAAAATATTTTTTTTTAAAAATCACAGCGAGCTTAGTTTTCAAGATTAAGAGTTCATTTTTGGCTCCTTTTTTTGTCATTGCCTGAAGTTTAGTATGCAACCATCAGAAATGAAAAAAATTATCATTATCATATAATAGCATGAAAACAAAATTTCATATATAATTGTATTCAAATCGCGCTATGCGCAAAACGGTTGAAGGTAACAAGTTAATTTTTTTTCGTTGTAATGTACACTAAATTGCAATCATTTTGGTATATAACACATTGTAAAACAATAAAAGCAACACAGAGAAAATATTATCACAAAATGATGCATGAATTCGTAACGCGCGGACGTAAACAAATATTTTTTTCAAAAATTCACCATAAATCTAAATATTGTCCTAAAGACTTCCAATTTGTTTCAAAATGAAGACAAATTATTGAATATTACTATACTGTAAGAGTATTAGCTTACAATTGTAGTTTTCGACCATATCTGACGAGTTAAAGTTGACCAAATGTCGAATTTTTTAATATGACATTGTCATGATACAATAAAGTTTGTTCATACTTACCTGACAGATATATATAATCAAGTACCCACCCACCTCCCCTCAGGGGACAGTGGTAGAGAAAATCTGAATAGAAAATGGGAATGGTTCCTGGTATCCGCCTCCCAGCGGCGGGAATGGGTACTAACTACCTAGCCGACCACTGCGTTTGCCGGGAGTTTTGAAATTCTGTCGGTCGTCAGAGAATACAGCTATATGTATATATATCTGTCAGGTAAGTATGAACAAACTTTATTGTATCATGACAATATCATTTTGTTCATGACACTTACCTGCCAGATATATACATAGCTGAATCCCACCATTGGAGGTGGGAAGGGACAGAATAGAAGGATTTTGGAAACATTTCACATGCAGATGATTGACATCTTGGTTCCTTACCTGTTAGCATAGCTGACTTCGTGATTACTGTCACCCAAGCCTGCTTCTGCTTAACTAGAATTTCCAGCAAGGTAGTGACCTGTATAGCTGGATAGTTCTAGATGATCTGCCAACGGGAGCGTGACCACAATGTGACTAGACCATATTGACCATACTGAAGACAACGAAGCATAATAAATACCACCTAACCTAGCCCAACTAAAGTTAGTCCCATAACTTTCAGGCTAATTAAAGGGAAGACCGCCTCAAGCGGCCAACCCTACAACCATAAAAAAAAAAAAAACCCACAATTAAAATCACACACATCCATTTTCTAAAGGATGGGGTTCGTATTGCTTCTCGTCCCCAATACTGTATCCGTGGAAATGTATGGTCCAAGCGAGTAGCAATTCTCATATGTCGCCTTCACATCTCTGAGGTAGTGTGAAGCGAACACAGAGTTGCTTCGCCAAAATGTGGCATCCAGGATATCACTGAGTGCCATATTTTTCTGAAAAGCCACCGAAGTAGCTACCGCTCTAACTTCGTGAGCATTAACTTTTAGCAGTTTAAGATCACCATCTGTGCAGGACGAATGAGCTTCCCTGATGGTGTTTCTCAAGAAGAACGCCAGTGCGTTCTTAGACATTGGTAATTCCGGCCTCTTGACCGAACACCACAGGTTGTCTGACGGGCCTCTACATTGTTTGGTCTTTTCCAGATAAAATTTGAGAGCTCTGACAGGGCACAAAACTCTCTCCGGCTCTCGTCCGACGAACTCTGATAACCCTTTGATATCAAAGCTTTTAGGCCAGGGGTTGGATGGGTTCTCGTTCTTAGCTAAGAACGAGGGGCTCAGCGAACACACCGCAATGTGTTCTCTGAAACCCACATGTTTACTCATAGCTTGGATTTCGCTAACCCTCTTAGCTGTTGCCAGAGCGGTTAGGAAAATAGCTTTTCTAGTTACATCTTTCCAAGAGGCAGCATGCATAGGCTCAAATGGGGCTGACATTAAAAACTTTAAGACAACATCCAAGTTCCATGAGGGAATCTTGTCTCGTGGAGCTTTTGAGGTTTCAAAGGACCTCAATAGATCGTGAAGATCCTTATCATTTGATAAATCCAAGCCTCTGTGTCGGAAAGACCCGTTGACAGCATACTTTTGTAGCCTTTAATCGTTGACACTGAAAGTTTGTCTATATTTCTAAGATGTAGGAGGAAATCAGCAATCTGGCTCACAGAGGTCGTGGAGGAGGAAATATTTTCCCTTCTACACCAACTTCTGAAGACAGCCCACTTCGATTGGTAGACAGCTTGAGAAGATGTTCTTCTAGCGTTGGCAATAGCTCTTGCCACCGATCTTGAAAAACCTCTCGCTCTGGCCAACTTTTGGATAGTCTGAATGCAGTCAGACTCAGAGCGGAGAGGTTTCCGTGATACCTCTCGAAGTGGGGCTGTCTGAGTAGATCGATTTTTTCTGGAAGTGTCCTTGGGAAATCTACCAGAAATGACATGGCCTCTGTGAACCAGTCGCTTGCAGGCCAAAAGGGGGCGATCAACGTCATTCTTGCTCCTTCCGACGCCGCAAACTTCCTTATTACCTCTCCCAGGAGTTTGAATGGAGGAAAGGCGTAGAGATCCATCCCCTTCCAATTCCAAAGCATGGCGTCTATTGCTATTGCTCCTGGGTCCAGAACCGGAGAGCAGTAAATAGGAAGCCTCTTCGTTTTCGCTGTCGCGAAGAGGTCTACCAGTGGACGTCCCCAAAGTTTCCATAACTCTTTGCAAATCTCTGGATGGAGAGTCCATTCGTTTGGAAGCATTTGATGTTGACGGCTGAGGAGATCCGCACGAACGTTCTGCTGTCCTGAAACGAATCTCGTTAGAATCGTTATATTTCTTAGCTTCGCCCAAAGTAAGATTTCCCTCGTTATCCTGAACAGGGACCGAGATAGAGTTCCTCCCTGTTTTTTTATATACGCGAGCGCCGTGGTGTTGTCCGAGTTGACTTGTACAATTCGTCCCACAATCCTTGACTCGAAGCTTTGAAGTGCCAAACGAATCGCTTCTAGCTCCTTGAGGTTTATGTGCCAGGACCTCTGTTCCCCTCTCCAGAGGCCTGACACCTCCTCCTCCCCCAGTGTTGCTCCCCAGCCTGTCATGGACGCGTCTGAGAACAACACTAGGTCTGGGCTCAGAACTTTGAGGGACATCCCTTCCGATAGCTTGACGGGATCGGACCACCACTTCAAATGCTCTTTGATCGATTGAGGGATTCTCAAAATCTCGTCTAGGTCTTTCTTGTTCTTCCAGTTGTCTGCTAGGAAAAACTGAAGCTGTCTGAGGTGCAGCCTTCCCAGAGAAACAAATTTCTCCAGCGAGGAAATGGTCCCCAGCAGACTCATCCATTCCCTTGCCGAGCATATTTCCTTCTCTAAGAAGACCGATACTTTCTCTAAGCATTTTAGCTGACGTTCTATGGATGGAAATGCTTGAAAAGCCACTGAATCCATCTGAATCACTAGATACACGATGGACTGTGTGGGAATCAGATGGGACTTCTCGAAGTTGACCAGAAGGCCTAGGTCCTTCGTCAGCTGTAATGTCGTGTGTAGGTCCTCCAGGCACTTTTCCTTTGACGTGGACCGGATCAGCCAATCGTCTAAGTAGAGTGAGACTCTTATCTTCGAGAGATGGAGCCATCTTGCTACATTTCGCATCAGAAGCGTGAATATCATAGGGGCTGTACTCAGCCCGAAACAGAGAGCTCTGAATTGGAAGACCTGTCCTTTCAGAACGAATCTGAGGAACTTCCTGGACCAAGGGTGGATCGGAACATGGAAATAGGCGTCTTGGAGATCCAAGGACACCATCCAATCTCCTGGTCTCAGGGAAGCTAAAACAGACTGTGCAGTTTCCATCTTGAATTTTATTTTCCTTACAAAAAGATTCAGCCTGCTTACGTCTAGGACAGGTCTCCATCCTCCCGAGTGCTTCGGAACAAGGAAAAGCCTGTTGTAGAAGCCTGGAGAGTTCCGTGATACAACTCTTTCTACTGCTCTCTTTTCCAACATTTGATCCAAAAGGTCTAATAAGATCTGTTGCTTCGAATCCTGATAAGAGGGCGAAAGGTCTATTGGCTCTATGCTTAATGGAGGTTTTGATAGAAACGGGATCTTGTAACCTTTCTTGATCACTTCGAGTGACCAAGAGTTCGCCCCTCTTATCCTCCATGCTTCCGCGAAAAGAGCGAGTCTCGCCCCGACTGGTGCCTGGAGGGCCGAAAAGTCATTTCTTTCCCCTGGTTTTTGAGGGAGCTCTGCCCCTAGGGAAACTCCTCCCTCGAGCAGAAGCTCTCGAAGAGGCTCTTCCACGAAAGGGCTTATAATTCTTCCTAGAAGCTTGCGTGGTTCTTGAAGATGTCTGATCAGTAGGACGTTTTGAAGACCGAGACAATAAGTCCTGCGTCGCTCGTTCTTGGAGATTTACTGACAAATCCTTTACCATCGATTGAGGAAAAAGATGAGCAGAAAAGGGAGCGAACAACAATTCTGCTTTTTGCGCAGGCGACACTGACTTAGCTGTGAAGCTACAGAAAAGTGCGCGTTTCTTCAGGACTCCCGACGCAAAATGTGATGCCAGTTCGTCAGAGCCATCCCTTACTGCTCTGTCCATACATGACAAAATACTCGCTAAGTCCTCTAATGAAATAGAATCTGGGCTTCTAGACTGCACATCCAAGACGCCCAAACACCAATCTAGAAAGTAAAAACTTCTAGAGTTTTGTAAAGGCCTTTGAGATGGTGATCTATCTCTGACATTGTCCAAGAAACTTTTGCTGATGCCAGGTAAGATCTTCTAGGTGCCTCCACTAAGTTAGCGAAAACCCCTTGTGCAGAAGCAGGGATTCTTAAACCTGCTTCTTCTTCTGTCTCATACCACTTCCCTGATCTTCCACTAAGCTTTGTGGGGGGAAGTGCAAAAGAAGTCTTGCCCTTTGTCTTTTTGGATTCCATCCAATCGTGGATTCTTTTAAAAGCCCTTTTAGTTGAGAGTGAGGTAGCCATTTTAACAAAATTTGGAGTCTTCCTTGCCTTCGAAGAGGTTAGTTGCGAAGGTGGAGAGAGAGGAACTGGAGCTCGAAACTTCTCGGAAAACAAATCTTTTAAAAGACAAGTTAGTCTTATAATCCACAGAGGATGAGGTTGTAGGGTCCTCCTCCTCTTCTGAGACAGGCTCGCTTGACGATTTCTCTTCTAATGGAGACGTAGGCTTATCCTGAATTGAACAAGAAGAAACCGAAGTTTCACCTCCCTTTCGAAACGTAGGTCTTGCACTTGAAATCAATTTTGAAGAGGAGAGCCGGCTATGTTCTCCTAACCTTGACTTTCACTCCGAATTTTCCAAACTAACGTCATACGATTTCTCTTGACGGGCACCCATATTGTAGTTTCTACTACCTTGAAGCATAGGGCGCTTATCCTTCTGACTAGCGACCTGTTCTCTTCTTCCCACGGTGACTTTATGCATCGGACGCCTAGCGTCCTCAAAAGCGTCCTGGAAAGCGTCCTGATATGAAGGACGACGAACGTCCTTATTAGCACTACGCCTCGCATCCTCAAAAGCGTCCTCATTTGCGTCCTGACGTGATGGACGTCGTGTAAACGCTCCTTTAAAACGGTCTTGAGTTGTAATACGCCTCGCGTCCTCAAAAGCGTCCTCATATGCGTCCTCATATCCTTCCTCTGAACTAATATCGTGAGTTTCAAGTCTATCCAGCCAACGTTTATGACACCGAGCGTCCCAAGAAGCGTCCTTACGAGCGTCCTGATTAGTAAGTTGTTTCTTCTGTTGAATACTCTATTCCTGTAAGCCAAGATCAATTCCTTCCAATTCTATTTCTGAGCGATCCTTCTGAACGTTCTTCGACTCTTGGAAAAGACGACGGCCGCCTGTGTGGCACCTAATGTCTTTTTCTCTTTCGCCAATACTTCTAGAGACTCTATCAGCAGGACTGCTTGCGCGTTCCTGATTGAGTCGATGAGGTCTAGAAGGCGACGAATCAGAAGAGGACGAAGAACGAAGAGAAGCCTCAGGAGAACGTCTAGATTTCTTGACAGGTAGCCATAGATCCTTTTTACGACTACGCGATCTTTCTTCTTTCTTGGCGAAAAACGCATCCAACTGTTGACGAATCGCTACGAGGGTCTTTTTTGATGGTGAAGAACCATATGATGGAATGATCCTTTAAGAAGAAGATGGGCGAGGGGACGCCTTCTTCCTTCTCTCCGGACTCGAATCAGGACGCTCAGAAAGCGTCCTGAATCTCTTGTGTGGGATACTGTCTTCGAAGTCTTCCGGGGAAGACCGAAGCGTAAATCGAGGCGGAGGACGCTCTCGATCTCCCGATGAAGCGTCCTCTTCCGTAAGACCTTTCCTAAGAGGGCGAGAAAGACGACGGCCGCCAGTGCGACGTCTTACGTCTTCCTTACCACTCTCAATTGGAGAGGCTGCGTCCTCTTCCGTAAGACCTTTCCTAAGAGGGCGAGAAAGACGATGGCCGCCAGTGCGACGTCTTACGTCTTCCTTACCACTCTCAATTGGAGAGGCCTTCCGAGATTCCCACCCACGGTGAGGTGAGGACGTCTCGGAGGAAGAGAAGCATTCCTTCAAGATTCGAGCTTGCGCACGATCTTTGACAGCCTGGGATGCGTCTTCAGGACCTGCCGAAGGGACGCCAGACTGGTGTTTAATTCCCGTAACCCTCCTTCGGCCTTCGACATGTCCACTCCCTGTGTTCTGGGAGTCCGACAGAGGTCTCAACCTGGAGGCATTATAGGACCAATCTGACGCCCCCTCCACATCACTAGGGGCACTAACATTATCACTACACTTTTGCACATTAGATTGTAGCACTCTCATTTTCGATTCAAGGTTCCAAATCGATTCCAAAATGGTAGAAAGGGCATTCCCTTCGGTAACGATCACTTCCTTATCTGAAGGTGAAATTACAGGGTTATGCGTAACATGTTCTACAGTTATGTTAGATTGAGCAACTTTATCACTTTGACTTTTAACAGAAGCACTCCTGGAGGAAGACCTCCTAATTCTGTCACGCTCAAGTCTACGAATGTAAGATTCATACGCCTTCCATTCGATATTAGTTAACACTTCGCATTCTTTGCACCTATCATCCAACAAGCAAACATGCCCTCTACAATTCACACACACCGTGTGAGGATCTACCGAGGCTTTTGGTAGCATCACCTTACATTCTTCTACACCACACACTCTGAAACTAGTAGAACTAGATCCAGACATCTCAATTCTAAGAAAAATCAAAAGCAAAATCAAAATCCAAACCACAATAGCATATGCCAAATCACTAAGCCAAGTCCGAAACCAAAAGACAATCCAAATACTCAAGTGACAAATGGGGTTTTCAAAATCCTAGGCGGAGCTCTGTAAACAGTTGTTTACCGACCGGCGACAGAAGAAAATCTGAATAGAAAATGGGAATGGTTCCTGGTATCCGCCTCCCAGCGGCGGGAATGGGTACTAACCACCTAGCCGACCACTGCGTTTGCCGGGAGTTTCGAAATTCTGTCGGTCGTCAGAGAATACAGCTATATATATATCTGGCAGGTAAGTGTCATGAACAAAATATTTTTTTTTATATGCAATTATTTCACAAATTAGAAAAGCTACAACCTTCAAATATTTTTCGTTTTATTCTAAATGAAATTGCGCACATTTTCATATATAAAACTCTATGAAATGCCTAATATGAAACGGGGCAAATATTCCGAGAATGCGACGTATGCATTTTGGAGATTTGCGGCGGAGAATCCGCGCGCGGAGGGAAGGAAAGTTTTTTTTTTTAATTCACCATAAATCTAAATATTGTGCTAGAGACTTCGAATTTGTTTCATGAGGAAGATAAATGACTGAATATTACTAGACTGTAAGAGTTTTAGCTTACAATTGCGTTTTTCGACCATTTCGGTAAAGTCAAATTTGACCAAATGTGGTTTTTTTTCTATCTATCGTGATTTATATGCAAATATTTCGAAAATGAGAAAAGCTACAAACTTCAATTATTTTTTTTTGTATTCTACATAAAATTGCGCACATTTTCATATATAAAACTTTATGTAACGGCTAATTTAAAAGGGTGCAAACATTACCACAATCGCACGTATGATTTTTTTGGAAGAGTTACCGCGCAGACGTAAAGAAAATGTTATTTTTTTCATAAATTTACCATAAATCGAAATATTGTGCTAGAGACTTCCAATTTGTTTCAAAATGAAGGTAAATGATTGAATATTACTAGAATATAAGAGTTTTAGCTTACAATTGCGTTTTTCAACCATTTCGGTAGTCAAAGTTGACCGAAGGTTGAAATTTTGTCACTTATCATTTTTTATATAGAAATATTTCAAAACTGATAAAAGCTACAACCATGGGTTATTTTTAGTTGTATTGTGCATGAAATTGCACACATTTCCACATATAAAACTTTATGTAACGGCTAATTTAAAATGGTACAAACATTACCACAATCGCACGTATGATTTTTTTCGGAAGAGTTACCGCTCGGACTTAAGGAAAAAGTTTTTTCATAAATTCACCTTAAATCGAAATATTGTGCTAGAGACTTCCAATTTGTTGCAAAATTAAGGTAAATGATTGAATATTACTAAAATATAAGAGTTTTAGCTTACAATTGCGTTTTTCGACCATTTCGGTAGAGTCAAAGTTGACCGAAGGTTGAAATTTTGGCACTTATCGTTATTTATATGAAAATATCTCAAAACTGATGAAAGCTACAATCATGAGTATTTTTTTGTTGTATGCTACATAAAAAAGCGCACATTTTCATATACGTATAATACTCCATGTAAAGGCTAATTTAAAATGGTACAAAAATTATGTCAAAGTGACGAAATAGTGCGGCAAGAAAGAAATTCGCGCTTGCGTGCCTGCGTAACAATTGTAAACAAAACACCTTGATCCGTGAACTCCCAGCATCCCCCAAGGCGCGAGATTCAAGAGTTTTCGGCTGGTAGGCCTATAAGTATTTTTCCGCGAATTTTTAAAAAAACTTTTGTATGTCGACGTAAATTACATCCGGTCGGAACCCAAGAGACAAAAAATGTTGACGTAAAATACGTCCATTAGGCGTTTAAGGGTTAACTGGGTGCTGATAAGTGAAAGCCGTCATTAACTGGGTGCTAATAAGCAAAAGCTGTCATTCACTAGGTGCTGATAAGCGAAAGCTGTCATTAACTGGGTGCTGATAAGCAAAAGCAGTTATTCACTGGGTGCTGATATGCAAAAGCAGTTATTCACTGGGTGCTGATAAGCAAAAGCAGTTATTCACTGGGTGCTGATAAGCGGAAGCTGCCATTCACTGGGTGCTGATAAGCAGAAGCCGCCATTCACTGGGTGCTGATAAGCGGAAGCCGTCATTAACTGAAACTTGGTGATTTATGCCGCTGAGTTTCAGTTAATAGTGCCTCTGATAAGTATGTTATGGTGCCATAACTATTATTTGCACCTTATGGCACCATAAATTGCCAATTTAGTGCTATACAATCGCCATTAACCAAGTCTGCCTGATAACTGGGGACTGCCTGTACCTGGAACTGAATTCCCCTGTAGGATGATCCCAAACATCTGGTCAGAGTTTCAGAGCAGCAATTTAAAGTATTTTCCCCCCAAAATGACTGATATATTTGAACACTACAAGTTGATCTGATCATATATGTCACTGAAAGAATCCTAACATCACATATGTCACTGAAAGAATCCTAACATCATATATGTCACTGAAAGAATCCTAACGTCACGCAAACTCCCAATATTTTACCTTGGTACAAACTACTTCTCTGGCAACATCTGCCTACAGTAGTTTATTTATTGGCAAACTTTAATCAGTAAACCTGGAGCTTTCTTCTCCCCATTCAATGTCTAAGTTTACTGTTAGTATAAGTATATCATGTTCACCATGACAATAAATATAAGTACTATTTCTGGTAGTATATATTTCGGAACTCTTACGGCCCCATTTTCTAAGAAGGATGATTCACTATACTGTACAGTACTTTGAAGAAAGGATAGTCACACATTTAATTTTTTTGCCTTACTTTAGCCTAGTTATTTTTTAATATTACATGCGAATAAATACCTTTACCCAAAATTTAATCTGGTTCCATTGCCACAGCCATCCTAGGAATTATAATAATGGAGACCCAAGCATCATATATCAGTTAATGAAATTCTATAGGTGAGGCAGTATGTTATTATTCATCAACTTCTATACACTCTATGAACAGTCAAAAATAGGTTCAATGTCATGCTAAAAATAAAAGAGACAAATGAAGCAAAAAAGAAAACAAGAAAGTCCATGGATATACATAACTGCTCCTGGTAAATTAGATTTGGCTTCCTCTTTTTCTTTTCTGCTTCATTTCTCTCTTTTTATTGTCTAAGGCAGTGGTTGCCAACCAGTGCTCCATGGACCACTTGTGATCCTGGAGTAAATTTTGATGGTCAGCAGAAAAATTAGTACATTATTTAAATTTTTATGTTGTCTTAATCCTCTTCAGGCAAACTTGATACAAATTGCTCAGAAGACTGCGAGCCCAGTGTTGCCAATTTAGCATTTTTAATGCTAGATTTAGCATTATAAGGCAATTTAGCATTAAAAATTTTGATCCAGCATTTAGCAGAAGAAAATCAGCAAATTTAAAAATCACAATTTTTCAAAGTAAACTGTATTTTTCCTAACTACAAACCTGAAGTCCTTTACATTAGGAATTACTTTCAGAGTAGGTTGGAATATGGCCGTTAAATTCTTGAAGGTGGTTAGGCAGTAACTACTGTCTGGTAGGCGGATAGGCCTGACTGCCTGGATGTAAACAGTCCACCTTGCCTTTTGGCCCAGGTTTCAGATTGAGGGGTGGCATGAGGTGGGCATAAATGTAAAGGACCTCAGATTTGCATAGTTAGGAAAAATACAATTTTCTTTCAAAAGTTGTGATTTGTTTCTACACAATATACAAACCCTCGGTCCTTTACATAAAGAAGACTCACTGATTGGTAGGAGGAATATGAGTGAGCCTCTAGAAATGACTGGAGTTCTGCACACCTGGGTTATTCCTCTTGGTCATAAGAGCAAGGAGGAGTGCCCTGCCTCTGACAACTTGATCGGAGTATAGGAACTGCATGATCAAGAGTCACACCTCTGGGCCTTTTCGAAATGAGTGAGGAATCATGACTCATCCGAAAAAGGGCTGGGAAGAATAAGTTCAAGTCCTATCCTCAACCTGAAGGAAGAGGAGCAGAAGGATGAGGAGGGGAAGGTGGAGAAGCCAGTCACTCTCGCATCCTTCATACCTCTAGAACCGCGCACCATAGGCGAGATGCAACTTGTCCTCTTGGAGCTGGGTAAGCAAACACAACTTGTGAGTATCTACCACCGGTCCAAGGAAAAGAGATCCAAAGGAAGAAAGATATAAACGTGGTCGTAATGAGACCGCATCTATCTTCTGGTCCGACACATTCTTTGGAGTGATGAAATGTACCCATCCACTAGCACTGTTCGGTCTCTGTAAGAGCAAACAGTGGACATATCCAACTGCAGAGAAGTTATTATTCAAAATCTTGAAAGATTCGTAGGAAGACGTGTCATTAAACACTTCTGCATGGAAGTCAGCCGTGGATACAGGTATTGACACTCAATGAAGGGTGTCGAGCCTTCTTAGGTACAGCAAGACACCAAGAGGGCAAAGTAATGACTGATCTGGGTCCACCAATACAAAGTCCAAAGTGCAGGAGATCATGAAGGTTTCAAACTCATCAACAGACGCCAAATGACTGCGCATACGAGACGTAATCACGACATGACACCCAGCTTTTGAATGGTGATGTTCAGAACGAACCATGCAAATCGTCTGTCTTGTTCGCCAACGATGTTAAGAGATGGGATGATGATTCTCGTGAGGCATGTCCACATTAGACGAGAGTCAAAGCTTTCTAGAGACTGAGGTCCCTGTGATGGCAAGACAGAAGTTTCTCAACAGTAGTTGAATCTCAACCAAGGAGAAACAGTAATATTTAGTGAATGACTAAGGTGAATGTGGACCTACATCTTCACAGTTGGATCAGAGAGAAGTGATCTCTCAGGATTCTGATCATAGAAAAAGTCCCGTTGATAACACCATCCAGTGAAGACGGCTCTAATCCCTCGTGTTTTACAGGACTGAAAACGTTATTCCGCTATTTAATTGCTGCTCGACAAAAAAGTCGGGGCTTGCGATGAAGGCGGAGAGTCTTTCAGAAATGAACACACAGGGATTGTACCGCCAGAAGAACGGCTTCTTATGGGTTGGATCAGGGAGGAATTTTCTATTTGCTCTGGAAGCACAGTTCGTCGGGCGGGGAACAGGCAAAGTACTCTGTTATTCACTTCCAATTTGGGGTGAACAAACCGTTCAAATCAGAAAATGTACATTAGAAGACAAAACTTAGATTGTCTGAAGAAAATCAATCTGTGTCATCACAGCGGCCGATGGGGCAGATGCGATGGAACAGAAGACTAAACTTCTGATATACCGTGGGGTAAACAGAAAGATGACACTTCTGATATACCGTGGGGTAAACAGAAAGATGACACTTCTGATATACCGTGGGGTAAACAGAAAGATGACACTTCTGATATACCGTGGGGTAAACAGAAAGATGACACTTCTGATATACCGTAGGGTAAACAGAAAGATGACGCTTCTGATATACCGTGGGGTAAACAGAAAGATGACACTTCTGATATACCGTGGGGTAAACAGAAAGATGACACTTCTGATATACCGTGGGGTAAACAGAAAGATGACAGTGAGTCTAATGAGATATAAC